>NC_135862.1:35082617-35085117 GCF_031162955.1 Sander vitreus
AATTAGAATTGATTAAAGTGGAGGCGATGCGATAATAGCACCCAGTGTGAATGCTGCTGCCACACAGAGACCTGAATAAAAGCATCCACTAACGAAAGGTGTAGAAGCAGTGCATTGTGGGATCGGCACGGGTCAGAAGGGAGATGCACACTGTAAGAATAAAGTCCATAGAAAAAAGGATAATGTCCCGGCAGAAAATTACCTGTAGCTTTTCCATTAAATTCACAGACATTTCTGTTAATCCATAGACAGAACATTCTGTAGACTAAAGTATATCCTCTGTACCTTTAATGAACATTTCTGTTAATCCAAAAATCAAAATACAGAAAAGCACCTGTGGAAAATCACTACAGAAAAATGGTAGCCCATATTTCTACGGACTTTTCTAACAGTGTAGGTCAAAGAAACAAGCACAGACACAGACAGAGAAGTAATCCACACACCTTCATTGCAGACAGCATGGACCTCTTGTCCCGCAGTAAGGAAGAAGAAATCAGACGGAGTTCATTGTCAGTTCCACTCAAAAGGTGCTATACAGCCCAGCATGTGGACTTAACTAATCATAATTTACAATGATATTCAAAAGGTCCAATGAGTGAGTTTTTAGTCTTCATTTAAGATACATTCACATGCATGGCTGACTGAGTTTTATATGTCTCAACAGATCAGAATTCAAAGCAAATGTCTGTTTTACACCAATCATTAAATTAATTCCAGTTTATCACAACTTGGGCCTTTTTGTTGCTGTGTCCATCATTACTATCAGTAATAATAATATGGTATTCACCAAATAATTTCTGGGATCTGAAAATGACAACATCACTGCAAAAAAAGTCCACTGTAGCAGGAAATGTGTGCTTGTGTTTCTTAATCTTTCCTGTTTACACATCCAGTAGATAAGGTGCAGCATTTGAGGCTACATTTACCCTGCTATGTTTTGGTTTAAAAAGGAATATCTTCTGCTATGTTTCCCCCTCTCATTCCCCCTGCTCTGGCGTTTCCGAGCCCCTAAACCGGAGACATTTAGAAACACTTCTGACCCGTTGTGGTTTGGAATCTGCGGGGTTGTGTTGCAGTCTCAACGGCCGCAAACGGAGACCTTTGGCATTAGTTCTTCTACTGGAGCTGAAAACACCTGTGTGCACCAACATAAATTTTGGCCCAAAACTCTGCTTAAAAAACAAAACGTAACAGTGTAAATGTTACGTTTACATTCATCCGGAGTCCTTTTTCTGGCCAACAGGTGAACTTAAGTTTAATATTCTCTCTCTTTTAGATCTGTTTTTGGTCTCCACCAACTCCTGAGGGAAATATCTCCCTCTTTAGCAGCTGAATGCTTCGCTATGTTCACCAGATAGACGCTAACTGTGTCTGTCTGCTGTTTGCCACTGAGCAAGAAGTGTACAGTGGCTTTTTTACAGCTTTTTCACTGAAAACAGCTACTGCAGCTGCAGGAAACAACACTAGAGGGATCTCAAGCTCACTATAAAGCTCTGTAAAGCTGAGCGGAGTTGCAGATTCCCTGTAGGTTCATCACTACAAGTGACCCCTTTCAGAGTGGCACTTATTCATTTCATACATTGTTATCATAAAAACAAAATCATAAAAATTATTGATTGTTTCCGCTTTGAGACCCAAGATGTAACAAATCAGAATTGTTTAATGGTAACAGATATTTGCAACACATTCTCATAGCTTTACAACAGAATAGGTTGGCTGCCAATGAGTATTAAAACAACATATAGGAGCGTTCCATTTACGGCAGCTTCAAACAAGTGAACGTTTTAATCATGTGATCATTCTACACACAGTTAACATTGTGAAACGGAACTGGTAAAATTAAAAAGTTAAGGTTAGGAAAGCATTAGATTGTCAATGGAGTGACCATTGATTTTGTGTCTTCTACCGCCCCGCAGGCAAACTAAATATTTTATTAATAAAGATATGCATACCTGTCAGTAATAAGTGGCGAAATTACGTACTAGTGACTAATCACATTCATATCAGTACAATAATTACAGGCAGGGCTTTAAATTGACACCCGTCAACCTGCGAAATGCGCGTAGAAATGAACTTTGGCGGGTAACATTTTAAAGTTACTAGCCAATTTGGCTGGTGATGAATGAAGCAAATCATCAGTTTAATTCAGCAGGCTGCAGAAACGACACAACAAGTCAGTGTTGCCAGATTGGTCTGTTTTTTTCCGCCAAGAAATTTGGGTGTTTTTGTGTGTCTTTGTCTTGGAAACGTAATCTTTATCTTGCAACACTGCTTGTTGAACTAATGCTACATTTCCCATAAACAACCGTTGGACACGTGCCTACCGTGTGCGGTACTGATTACGAGCTACGCTGAAACGGAGAAGACGAACGGAACGGCGCGAAACAAACCAGAGGAGCTGAAATCATGTAGTTAGGAAAAAAAAAAAAAAAAAGCTATTTTTTTGGGGAGTTAAGAAACCAGAAGAGCAAAAGAGGACGGCTACAGACACAGGGGGACA
>NC_135862.1:35090117-35092617 GCF_031162955.1 Sander vitreus
CTTGTTGGTAAGGTCGGACATGACGTATCAACTGCTCTGCTCACTGTTGTCAAAAATAATCAAACGTGACGCACCTGTGCGCACGGCGGAATACCCAGAGGCGTTTGCGCATGTCTCGTGTCGATTCATCAGAACATATGGGAAGCAGCGCCGCGCAGCGCGCTCCCGTGATCCCTGTCTGACATGCAGAAAGTGTCCCAGATTCACATGTTGGATGAAGTCACATCCGACCTGATTAATCATGCAGTTAATTGGATTCGATTCAATTAAGACGTTAATTAACAGCTGACTTAATTACATCATCAATTAAGACGCACTTTGTCGTCTTGTAGGCCTGCTGTTATGGGATTTTAAAAAGCACCCCCACCCCCCACTCCAAACAGCATGTCTTGTATGACACTGAGAGCAGACGCATCGGCATATCTATCCATAACTACATTTTCTATAATAAAGGATTTTTTGATTGTGACTCCAACACATAAGCCGAATATTCAAATGTTTTCTGATCCTGATCTTAACATCGTGCAGCAGGGCCGATTCTAGGATCAGAGCTTTAGTGGTGACTGGAACCATTTTAACATCATTTTTTTAAATTCTACTTTTAACATCATTTTGGACCTCCATGATAGGGGAAACCCTGAATTATGTAACTGGAAAGACACCAACAATTCTGAGCCATAGGGCCATTACTGCAGAGGGGATGGAGTATTACAAATGAACTAAGATATCTATCCATGGAAAGACAGACATTCACAAAATGCAGTATCAATAACTTTTGAAAATTAGAGATTTACAATCTTGACTAACAGCTGACAAGCACTATTTCCTGAAAATGGCTCTAATGATCTACATGTAGGTGTCTAGATTCTGGGTTTAGTTTCACGATGTGATATTCCCAGAGCAGAACTCCTTAGCTCACAATAAATTAACACACACTATTGTTATTGCTTTTTTGTTTTTTTTTTAGCAAAAAACAAAACAAAAAAAGGGCTAAAACTGCCCCAGTCGTGCAGGCCTTTCAAGCACTCACTTATTTTTTGGTCCAGGCATCCGTACATCTCAAACAAAAAAGTGGAAGGCCTTCACTGGATAACTGTTAATAATGACTTGATACAGCCTTCTGTTTAACTATCAATTACAGAAATAAATATTCTACAAATAGGGGAGACCGGGGATAGTTGGAACTACTCCACTTGCTGGGGAGTTGAGATTGCAACTTTTAAGCTAAATTAAAATTTGAGCATATCATTTCCAGCATTCTGGTGACATTTTCTGCAACAATTTGTGCCTTTTCTGCATCAATTTATGGTGCAAATGTCTTTATTTATGTAAATGAAATGATAACAGGGTATTTTTTTTGGGGGGTGGGGGGGGGGGGTTGAACTGGCCAGTTTTGATTTTTGGGAGCCCCCCCCCCCCCTGTAAATTACGCCCATGTCTGACAATAATAAAGATATCAAGGTCTTTACAAGCTTCAAATGATGCTTTAAATGAATGAGTTGTTTGACACTTTGATGCTCGGGTGAATTGTCCTACAGTGGGACATTTTTTGCATTTCAGACTTCTGTGACATATTGACGTGTTAAGCCAATACAGTAAATCCATATTTAACACCATTTTTACAAACCCCAGGATGTTCCATAATCAAATCAAAGGAGAAAAATGCAGATAACACATCCCCAAAAGAAATACATCACGTAGAAAGTATATGATAAAAGGCCCCAAATCACCTTGATTCATGATAAATAGTAAAAGAATAGTTATTCCTCGCCACTGTTGCACCAAATGCTTGCTGGTGGGAAAATTGCTGAGTCTTTGTAAATGATAGTGTGGTCTAGACCTACTCTATCTGTAAAGTGTCTTCAGATAACTCTTGTTATGATTAGAAACAATAAATAAAATTGAATTGAATTGAATGAAATATCATTTTCCCTCACATATGGCTACAACACTAAAGATGACTTATATTTGGATGTTTTTCAGTTTTTAACCCTTGTGTTGTCTTCCCTTCCACCATGCATCGGCCTCTCGTGTCAAACTGAAAAGCAACACTTTTTTATGACGTTTTTGTCTCTTTTTTTGACACATTTGGCGCTTTATTTTGGACGTTTAACGCTTCTTTTCATTACCGTGTATTAAAGCACCAAGTCATTACTAGTTTTACACTTATTTTGGGAAATAATGATCAATAAACCTCATTTATAGGAAGTTATACCTAATTCTTGAGTTAAAAAAAAGCAGAAATGATGAATTATTTACACTAATATTAAAGAAAGGATAATCACAGAAGGGTCAGCGTTCAGTCCGGATACTTTTTCGATTTATTTTTTTTCAAATGCTAAATTAAACAGAACACCCAAAATTCAATGACAGTAGAGATCCAATTATTTGCTGTACTTGAAATAATTCGTGTTATTTTCTGGGTAAAAATTGGGAAGTAAAAAAGAAACCCATATTTCTGATATAGATATTTAGAAAACGGATCATAACAAAGATGTCT